>NC_136594.1:28428410-28445910 GCF_910589615.1 Taurulus bubalis | reverse complement strand
GTGTGTGAGTAAGTGATGTGTGTGAGTGACAGATGTGAACAGTTTTATCTGCTCCAAAACCTCAGATAAAGAGCCAGCAGAGGAGTGAACAAACAAAGGAAGCTGGGTTTTTCAAAGCTGTTGCCTCTGTCTCAAAACTCTGGCTTTAACTGAGCTTTAGAAACGTCAGCTTCCCTTAAAACACACTCATTCTTGTGTCTATGATACCCCACTTCAGGGATTCAGCCCTGCTTGAGGCGTGGCACTGTGGATGGCAATGAAGGTCAGCTGGTCTACAATTTTGTTCCAGACTGAAATATTTCAACATCAGGCGCCATCATCAAGTCACTTTAATTTGTCCAAAGCTTTGGTTTAAACAAACAATTCAACATCTCATGCTTCACAGTGTGATTTTACATTTTGTTTTTCCCCTGAAAATGTCATGAGTGCTTTTGGCCTGACAGCTCCACGGCCTTGCTATACTCTCATAAACTAACTATCCCTAATCATATTATATGCA
Source organism: Taurulus bubalis (assembly GCF_910589615.1). Lineage (NCBI taxonomy): Eukaryota > Metazoa > Chordata > Actinopteri > Perciformes > Cottidae > Taurulus > Taurulus bubalis. The sequence continues at coordinate 28,445,411 of NC_136594.1, read as the reverse complement.
TTTCATATTGAAGTAGATCGCAAAAGTACTCTTTTGTATCGATAAACAAACCTTTGGACTTCAGGGTTTCAGGTCTGTACGGTGTCCACCAACAGTTTTACAATTGAAAGCTCAATCCAGCGTTTCTCTTTACAGCACCCAAAGGATGGCGCTGGGCTGTGAGTGGGATGGCCTTTGTCACCGTTTTCCTGCTTGTGACATTCATGGATATGATATCAAGGCACCAGTGGGCTGAACGGCATGCAGTTTGATAACAACCTAGTTGGCAGAAGATGGCTTTATCAAACCAGGATGTTGAACGGAAGAGGTTTGGCATCTCCAATGAGTCAACAATGCCACCTGGGTGCTTCCCAGACTACATCATTGACCCTGCTGGGATTAAGACATTGACATTTATCTGTATGCTTGGGCAACATATCTTCATACAATGCTTTGTGTGATATCTTACAAAAAGTTTGTATGTGTTTTCCTACGAATGTCTAATAACAAGTGTCCATTTCTGCTTGTTACATGCAGACAGTTGTTTCAAAGTAAACTTCTGTCTTCACAGAAACCAACAAAATATTGTGGTTTGGGTTGAAATAACAATGGAAGTTAAGTTGGTTACATACAAACTGATTTTGTGTGATATATATACGGATACCAGTGTGTTTCTTTTTGTAGGTAAAGCTAAGAACGGTGTTTGAGAACAACCCAGCACGGGAGGAGCATTTGGAGGACGTTGTGGGCGATTTTTCAAAAGGATTATTTATAAAACAATTTTTGAGGGTTACAAGTGTGAATGAAATGTATGTATATGGAAGATGTATGTGTATATATATATATATTATGTATATTATTAAATTATATAATATATATTAAATTATATTATATAGAATATTGTATTGTATTGCAATGATTGACTGAATAAAACACACAAACAAACAAACAATGTATGGATTAACAAATATAATTGTTCAATCCTATATGTGGTTCCTGGAGTATGGGCTGGATTGATTTGGTTTATACTTTAGAATTTGTTAGAAAAGCATATTGCTCCTCTGGAAAGCCTTAGAGTAGACACAAGTGGTTTTATGGTCTGATATATTCTCCCGGGGGAGAGTGTGTGTGGTTTGTATCTGCAGGCTACATGTTAATAACGAACACTAACGAAGAGAAATGATCCTTTTAGCTTTACATTTGCTGCATGGGCTTCACAAAGACACACACACACTTGACATATGTAGCCTAGCTCATCAGTGTGTGAATGGCTTCTCTGACATTTGGGTCTTTCTCTGTTATAAGGGACTTGGACACTAATCACTGCAGCGGCGCTGCCACACAGCACAATAGGTTACAGTGTGTGCGTGGGTGTGTGCGATGGTGGTCTGTTGATTCTTTCATGGCTTAATGAGGTAAGCAACAACATGCCTGAGGCCAGGCTGGAGACAGGACACCACACACAGAAGCTGGGCTAAAGATGGTTGCTATTTGAGTTGTCAAACTTCAGTGGAGTGAATCATGGGGTCAAACAGAGTTAGGCTCATTGGCTAAGGGTAGGGAGCCACACATTATGAGGGATACTCCTGATTTACTTACTTACTTTCTTTCTCTATCGTCTGCTTTATTACAAAGTTGTAACACATGATGACAGCTCCATATCAGGTTGCGTTATGAAGCAGCATGTAAAATAAATGCATTTGCTGCCTTGTTATATTCATTCTCTCAACAGGGATTGGAAATTGTTTATTTTGCATTTTCAACCAATCAGCTTGCTAAATTCGGATTTGGGAGATGTGTGCTTTGTCTCTTCTGCATGCCTCGGCCAGCTTCAGTGTCTCGGCCTAGGTTCACAGACACGCAGTTTCTTTGGAACATTATTCCAGCTAGAAAGTATATTATATAGTACACATAATAGCGTCAAATTCGGGTTATAAGCCGCTACTTTTTTCCTCAACTTTGACCCGTGTGGCTTAAATATCGGTGCGGCTAATTTGTGAATTTTTCCGATTCTAAATTTATTAGCAGTTTAGCCCAGCCCCGATTTGACGCCCGACTCGACGCCCGACTCGGGCAGCAGGGCTTAGCAGAGCATCGGCAACAACGGCTTAGAAACTGCAGCGGCTTGTTTATGATTAAAAACAACTTTTTTGTTTTATTTAGTAAATGCGGTTTATAAAAGGGTGCGCCTTATAACCAATTACAAATTAAAATGTTTACTTCATATATGGCTCAGATCTGCTTACTTAATTGACTATGAGAACAAGAATAAAATCACAATGAATCTCACATTATGAAATTGTAATTATCTGGCTTCCATTCACTATTTGCTCCGATATCTAAAGCCCATCTGTGACAACGTACCCACAGCCCCACCATACTGGAATTTATGTGATTTTTATCTTTCTCCAGCACAATATATGTATGTCATGATTTATGGAGGGAGTGCGGTACTCACAGTGTTGGCTGCTCTTGCACACGCAGTAAGAAGGAGGACACAGATGTGATGAAGGGTTTCAGTGAAGGTGTCTCTGTTCACATCAGCAACCATAGCAACAAAAAGCCACAATTCAAACTGTAGCTTTCTCGAACTGGTTCAACGTGATGTCTTTATTACTGTTCTGTTATACGTGAAGGGGCAACTGTGGCTTAGTGGTAGAGCAGGGCTGTCCTTCAATCAGAGGATGGGCGGTTCAATCCCCGGCGCCACTAATCCATGTCCATGACCCAGATGGCTCCCGTAGCTTGTTGGATAGGCCTGATGGGCAGGTGGCACCTTGCACGGTAGCCCCTGGCATCAGTAAATGAATGGGTGTGAATGGGTAGAAAGAGTGGTCGGAAGACTAGAAAAGACCATTTATCTATTTAATTCCATATGAATTTATTAGATTGCTCAACATCTTGTACGTTTATGTAACTTTTTTAAGAAGGAACAAATTAAAACAATAAACAATAAGAAGCAAGCTTGCCCAGATCGGTGGGATAATTGACGGTTCGATCTCCGACTCCTCCAGTCAGCATGTCAACGTGTCCTCGGGCAAGTTACTGAAAGCCGGTGTGTGAATGTGTGAGAGCCTTTAGATTAGATCCTAAAGGAGCAGGTGGCACCTTGTATGGCAGCCTCTACCATCAGTGTATGAACGTGAATGTTGAGATGTGGAGTCAGAAGACTAGAAAGGAGCTGTATTCTGTCAGTCTGCTCATCTTTGTCTTCCACTGGATATCAAAGATCCCATCAACCGCAGAGTAACCTTCCCAATACTCACAGAAAACCATTCTGAACCAGGGCTGTGCAGGCCTTACTGGTCAAACTACGCACACACACACACACACACACACACACACACACACACACACACACACACACACACACACACACACACACACACATGGGGACTGCAGGACATTAGGGGTCATTAGCAGTGCTGGCGCTTTCCTGTGCCACAAGGTCAGACTGTTAATTGCATTGGCCTTACGATGAGACAGTGCAACACACACAGACCCCATACAGTAGTCCGATGCAGCATGGTAGAATGTAATGTGATTGTGATAATGACTGGACATCAAACATGAAACATGACTCAATAGATGGGACCACCAAGGGAGAGACATAGAAAGTCAAAGAAAGAAAGAAAGAAAGAAAGAAAGAAAGAGAGAAAGAAAGTGGGAAAGGATACAGAGACATGGAAGTATACGGACATGTCTCAGTGCAGGCAGATATCTGTACTTCATGTGTAATCTAAATCTCTTGTGTAATCTCTTTTATTGAATTAACTTGTTTGTATTGTCCCAGACATCCTAGGGTTGGCAGCCTAAGAATTTGGAATGAGAATCATTGACAAGACCAGATTAATGCCGTGGTCACAGATCAGTTTGGTCACGCGAGTGAAACGAGGGTGTTCACACCAAACGCCACAAAGGGGGCGTGGCTTATCGCCATCGCTTCTCTCTGTGAAAGGAGCTTTCTTTTCCGGTATTGACTATGGGATAAATCACCACTAGTTCTGCTTTATACTTGTTGTGGAAGTTCCAAACATGTCGGAACATGAAGCGCCCTCGTGTTTGGGTTCATAACATCATCCGTAGCCACACACAGCTCGGTGAATTTCACCGACTCTGCCAAGAAATACCCCTGGCATCCGTAAAATGGATACCAATTCTGCCATCCACCATGGAAATAACCACTAGTTCTGCTTTATACTTGTTGTGTAAACTCCACATACGTGGGAACATCAAACTCCATGGTGTCTGGGTTCATAATATTATCCGGAGTACCACAACACCGTCTGAATGAAGCCGCTACCAGCGCTACTTCAGGACCAGCAGCAGTTTGATTCAGCGACAGCAAGACGGCGGTGGTGACGGGCGGAGCTTCTCAACACTGATTGGCTGACGCAACTATGACTCGCGCGATTTTTTCGGCGGAGTTGGGAAATTTCAACTCTTCGCATCCTTCGCTCAGTTCGCCCTGCGTCAAACGTTCTGTTCGCGCCGCCTCAAACACGTCAGTCGCATCGCCCGGTGGGAATGTCGCGCCGTCGCGTCTGTACATTGACTTTGCATGTAATCTGGTCGCGCGACAAAATCGTGTCGCGTCCAGTGTGAACACAGCAAAAGGCTTTATTTTTATTGTGATGGACTGTATCGCTCTTTGAATATTGTTTTCATGAGGATGAATGGCCTCTGTAACTGGACAATTGGGTTGTTCCTAAAGGTCCATTATGTGGGGGATTTTTGATGTTTTATATTATTCTGTAGCTTCTCAGTGCTGTTCCTTTTCTTTTTTTTATCTGAACATTTACATTTTAGTTGAAACATGTATGTTTAAGCATTACAATGTTATTGTCCCAAGGCCTTCTGAAAACTTCTTCTCACATGACCTGATGTAGATTTCTTCTGATGATGCTGCTACATATACAACCTATACACCCTTATAGTCAGTGTATTCTTCATCTTCATCTACAGTAGATGGCAGACAGCATGCTCCCAATCTGAAGAAACAGCTGAGCAATGTACTGCTGTTTGTAGTAACAGACTCCGGTGGCTTTGAAGAGAACAAGTTCCCTGTTGGAAAGAGCTGTCTGATGGAAAGGTAAAACTGTGAAAATAATAAATTGCTCTCTTCAAAACACCCAGACTGATTTCAAACTTTTAAATGACTGCAGGATTGGCTGTATTTCAGAAGTGGTGGGAGGAAATCAGACTCGACCCACTGTCCTGTTTGATCAGTTCAGTGTTAACTCCATTGTTGTTGAACAGAAGCTAAACAGTGGATTCCTGCTGTCAGAGCTTTAGTTAGAGGTCGTTGTTGAGTTTTCTCTATTGGGTGCTTTGGCCTGTCCATGGACTCATGTCTTACCCTTTGAAGAGGTTGCATTGGTTGAGAAAAGTACTTGATATTGCCGTGCTGTACATTGTAAAAGTAGTTCAGTGATGATGGCTACTGTCCATGGGATAACGTATTAAACGTATTAGACCCAGATGGTCTAATGTCTCATTTCCACATAACTCGCTTGGAACCGTTCTTTTGTGGTTAGCTTCTGTACTGATGAGTGGAGAAGTCCATAGAGCCTATTATGCGAAGTCTCCTTCTTTCATAGAACTACGGTTATTATTTAATAACCATTTTTCCTAATCAACACTGTAAGTATTACATCAAAGGGCACTGATATTTCCATATTAGAATGGACAAATACCCCATTCAAGAGCAGCATGTAGACCTTTTGTAGGTGGAATATTGCCACAGTGCATTGAGGATGCCATGTTAGTCGTCCTTATCTGTTTCAGTATTAGGCTTTTTCTAGATTTTTTAAAGATTTTATATTTAAAGTAGGTTTAGCTTCAACTTTTTCATAGCTCTTCAGTGTGAGAATCAGAGGGACAGAGGGAGAGAAGCAACGCTAACTAACTGTGGTGGACCGCAGCAATAAATCAGAGTGTCATTGTGTTTATTGAAAAGACTGCTGCTGGAACAAGAATTATAAACACTGTCTGTACTGTGTGTTAACCATGAGGAAATAAATCTATTCTATTCTGCTCTATTCAGTTCTTCTCCATAGGCAGGCCATGTAAGCGGTATGGTTTTACAATAAACAAACATTTCACAGGAAAGATTCAACCCTTGTTTTCTGGCTTAAAGCCCACGTACAGCCATGACCTGATACTAAATAATATGTGTCCTCTTGTTCACATCTTTATTTTTTACCTTTTCTTTAAACTGTGTTTTTCATAATGGGAATAATGAGCTATCCTTAAATATCAACTGTTACAATTGTTTTTCCTGATGTGGGAGCCACTTCACATGCTTTATGTTCATATTTTAGGATGAAAGTAAAACTAATAATTTACTGAAGATTGGCTTTATCCTGGACTCACTAGAGGTTACTATAGATAAGCGGGGACAAGTTGAAAATGATTGCTTCTCCTGAAGGCCATCCATTACTCTGTGTTTGTAATGGATAGACTCCAGAGGCCTCCGTGTTCACGAGCTCTTTCGTTCAAGCAGTAGATTATTTTTGTTTTAGATTTAGCATCTTTTTGATGTCAATTTGTATGCCATGTTCTGGTGTTATGTATTCTTTGCAATGTGTTTCTTGTCTGTTGTGCATTGTGTCTATTGTTGTCTGTATGCATCTATGGTGGCAAATGAGTTTCCCCAATGGGGATTAATAATTTTTTGTAATCTAATAGTTATGATTTCATTGTTGTAATGTCTTAATTGTTTTTCAGGTCACACTTTATTCGTGCAGAAAAATTTACACTTAACGTCAAAGTGTCACTTAAAAGAGGAATTGGCAACGCTATGGTTGCAATAATGCTGGATTATGTTCATTGGTCTGCAAACAACGATTATGATAGTTAATTGAAACAACAATAGTTGGCTGCAGGTTTCTGTTAAGTCTTCTCTGTTTGATCTTTCCACAACTGAGCTCACATCAAAACCTACTAAACTCATTTCTTATTTCAGAGTCTCTGACCAGCACTTTAACATACAATCCGTCAGACTTTAGAAGTTAATTTACACAAAACTTGTACAAAATTGAAACACGAAATATTAATTGCATTTAAAATAAGTATTAGGACAGCTTATGAACAGTGATTATCAGAGGGAAGGTTTTAATGATTGGTTGATATTTCAAGCTGATGAAAACAGCAGTCTCTGAATTTTATTTATTTGACTCCAACCTAATCTTTCGGGTTAGGGGTTATTTCTACAGCAGACGTCTAGGCCCATGATATCATGAGTCCTGTCGCTGTCATTGAGCAATCAGCAAATCTTCCTTGTTTTTCTGCAGTAACACCTTCCATGTTCTCCTTGAAAGTGGGAATAGTTGTTTCCTTTCAACAAGAAAGAAAACATAAACACATGTATAAATGTAAAAGCTAAAATGCACAATAAGAAAAGAAATGCTGACAAAGAGTTATCATTTTATTCTTGCTAATATGTGATTGTGTAAATGCTTAGTTGTACTGGTCCTGATCTGGCTCTCTAGAATCTAGAACCAACCTGAACACACACAGGTCTGACTACAGTTAATGCTACGAGCCGGTCTAGGTCTGCAGCCGAGAGAAGATCTGGTTCAAAATCAGCCTTGTCTACTGATCTTAAATTCAGTTCAGTTCAATAAACAATTACACTATTTCCATTTCCTTTTCTCTTACACCCTCTCTCTCTCTCTCTCTCTCTCTCTCTCTCTCTCTCTCTCTCTCTCTCTCTCTCTCTCTCCCTCTCTCTCTGTCTCTCTCTCTCTCTTTCTCTCTCTCTATCAACCTCTCTTAGCAGAGGGATGAGATTTCCATTTTTTTTAAACTTTGTTTATGGGGAACCGGCTCTCCGCCAAAATCTCTAACAATCACTCACCCACCTACCCACACATACACACACACATGCTTCTCTATCTGTGGCACTGCCTTAAAAATGGCTTCCTGCGGTTTGAGGAGAATGTAAACAGAGGGACCAGGGAGAAAGGGAGACAGGGAGACAGTCAGAGTAAGAAAGAGGGAGACGGGGAGCTCAGAATGTACTGAAGTTAGACTCATTCAATCTTTAATCAGTAAAAATATAAAAAGGCAATACTTCCATGTAAGGTAAGAGACACCAACATACTCTGAGTCTAAAAAAGCTGTACAATTATCCTAAAAACTTAATTTATAAAAATGTATGTACTGTATATGCATAAAGTGTGAGCAAATTAACTATGCAACTATCATGACTATCTCAGAGTGCACTTTGTTATACACTATCCACTGGTTCAGCAATAAAGCAACTTAGGGTGTGCAGTCAACTGGGGATGAAAACATCCCTTTCCTCAGCCTGAGGGCATAACTGATGGGCTCACCACAACAATATGTCACTGGCTCTCCTAGCTAAGATGCTGACTTGCCTGGAACAGTAGCCCAACCCTAATCATTCCCCCAGCATATGGTTAAGATATGATTGGGTTTAAGAATGATATAAAGGCGAACATCAATTGCGATTTTTGACAGGTCACACACCCATCCACCACTTCTACCCTCACCTTATGTTGTGCTTCATGAAAGACATCATTTACTTCCTGCATCGGCACTGAATATTGGCATTAGACATATATGGGGGTTGCGGAATCGTGAAAATTGACATAATTCCCAGGATACTAGAGTGGACAACCTGCATGTTCACTAAAGAAGGGGGTCTGCGGGTGTATGGGTGACATTAGTCCTCTAGAAATGGAGACAGTGATCAGGATCCTGCGGTGCTTCTGGCTGTCCAGAGTGTACTGAGAAGTAGGTCTTCATGGGTCCACTCAGTTCAAAGTATCCAAGACCCGAGTGAGAGTCAGGCTACAAATGATATGAAGTCTATTTGGGTTGGCATAGTACTGTTGTATTGCCATTGGTTTCAGATGTGTGTATGTGTCAGTACATCCAATGCCATAATCAGCTATCAGCTCTGATCACAGAGTGTAATAAACACCACAGAAGAAAAAGATTTGTTAAGAATAAATACACGTATTGCTGCTTTAAATGTCCATTCTGCCTTGTTAAAATCTGTTCTAGTCTCTTGTAGTTTTGATCAAGCTGTATATCCTCACTTGACATTCTTTGAGTAGATTAATTTATAAACATTGGTTTTGGGTAGGTTTTCCACTAGTGTCTTTTCAATTAGGTAAAACAGCTTGGACCTGTAAAGATCTCTAATGAGAACTAAATGGTAGTTGCATACATCAAAAGGCAGTAAGGAGTCCTTGCTTGGACTGGGCCCTGTGGAGAACCATTGGTTTTGGGGATTGGCAACTTCTCTTTGGCCCAGAACGTGCTACAAGTCCCAAACAGCAGCGCCAATATCTTCTCCATAAGAAAGTGGCCAACATAAGTACACTATGGCTAAATCAAGTTGACATTCAGACACAAAACACTCCCTGCATTACGTAACGCAAAGAGCTGTGTCGATGGGGACGAGTTACTTCAGGAAGCGGTGAAACAATGATATAGGATCCAGGAAATCTAGTTATAGATTCATGTGTTTGAAGCCTTCACAGATGCCAGCACAGTAGTTTTTGATATTAGGAGGAAGTATTTGCTCTGAGAAGTAAGCATAGAAGCAATCATTGTATCTTTCATGGCAATAGTTGCAAGGTAGGCCAAGGTACATGTAAAGCCATAAAGAAACATGGCGTTCACGTTACAGTATCTACCATGAATGTATTTGATTGGTTAGCAGCGCCTTAGCAGAAGACATCACATGTGTGCTCTGACAGAAGTTAAGCAACATTTCACGTCTGGATGACCCTGAGTTTTCCTTCTGCGTTGGCACCTCTGTGCGCCAATGAGTGGTCCCTCTCAGAGGCATGAGGGGCCTACATTTTTGCAGTGTGCTGTTGAACGTGGCCTTACTCTGTTCACAAGTGTTTCTGGCTCTCTCTTTGGAAAATCTGCTGTGAAACATAAACATGTTGAAGTGTTTTAGATAGAGCTTTAGGTTAAACACCAGCACATTCTCCATGAAAATGAGAAACATCAAATAACCAAAGTTTATTTAATTCTGTGTTAGAATATAGACAATTTACAAAGCAGAAAATGATTAGCGGTGTTGTGGGCTGATCAGGAGTATTATTCACTGCATTTCCTTTTACCAACCTAATTAGTTGTCAGTAAACATCTTAACCAATAAACGTAGACTGGTGTTTAAATTATGATATCACACTCAGCACTGATTGGATGGAGGAAGTGCATTATTTTAGGATAACTGTGTGGCTGACATTACCCCTCAAAATATGAATACATGCATATGAATAGTTGGAAGACAGCGATTGAGAAAGATTTAGTTAAAATAACTTCAGACACAAAATCCCAAGGTTGAATTGGTACCACAATATTGTTTTTATCTAAAGAGCAAAGTGGTTTATACAACAACTACTATATTGCAAATCATTAAACCTCCAAACAGTGCCTTATGTATGTATGCTACAAACACTCTCAAATGCTGTCTATGTTCATCCCCTTTTTAATTCCACTTCATACATATCCTGAGAATTCTTTTTGATATAAAATCAGGGATGTTATAACTGTAAAAGCCTCATTAATTGAACGTCTGACCTCTTGGGAGCAGCAGAAAAAGCCGAGGACAGAACATCTGACATATTATCATATTATTAACTTGTTCAGTTGTTACGGTAAACAACTGGCCTGTTTACCATTTAAGCAGACAGTAATGTTTACTATGAGTAATGTTTATGTCTTCTTGATGAACGCAAGTCAAACATTCACTCTCAGTTTACTCCTGTTTTGAGCTGAAAGACACTGAAAGGATTTTTAGAACTGAGGAGAAATGTAGACTTAAATGATACAATAATTCTCTGTGGGTTTGTCACTACCTTTCATATCGTCAAAATAATTTGATTACATTTTCTAATTATCAATGTGTCATCTCCTTGTAAGTCAAGCATTCTTTTGCATGTTGTGCCTTCACGTGTTCCTTTATGGACATCTTAAAGTGTGCATAAGAACAGATGAGTGGAGACGTACTAGCGATCTAATCTTCTTTTATATTAAAGTGGAAACTATGTAAGAGTTTTGCTTTCAGGACAGATGATCACAGAGGATGTTAGGAGCTCACTGTCAAATACTTGGTGTGTAATTTTCCTGTCCTGCTGCCAAATACCCACTAAAGCCTGGTCATCAATTTCACCTTGTAAAACAGATAGAAGGACAGCTCAGAGATGAGATTCACAGTGAGCTGGCTCTCAGTGCAAACTACGTGAGTGCAGGATGTTTGACTCAGGTTTGTTAGTTGTTAGGCTTTTGTGTGTAGAAACCTTACTGATGACATGTGCACAAAGCAGAGGACACAGACTAGGGCTAGGACTAGAATTATCTTTGGCAGAGAATCTTAATTCAGTGTTGTATTGTAGTTCTATCTCACACAGGCTCCGCCCTCTACTGTACTCTAAGGTTTAAGCCCGATGAATGCATGCCCTGCCACGACATCGATCCAAGCACACAGATCTTGACCGGCTTAAGGTGAGGCTCTGGTCCTGAGTCTCTGCTGAGTCCCATAGTATGTAGCTGAACAGGGTAGAGCCGAGGCCTAACTCTCTTTCTCTGTTTGCTATAGTTAAGTTAAGTAGCGGAATGCTGCCGTGTACACTGTGGGGTCCACATGTATATAGGCAGGATCGTCGCGATTCGCCGGCTAAACTTGTGCAAAGTTTCAGTGGGTGAAGGCTCACTCGTGAATGGAAGACAGTATTACCCATAGGTTACAATATTGTAACCCTAGTTCTATAAGCCCTGGCGGAGCCCTCAACGAATGGGCCCCAGCTGCTTCTACGCCGCCCGCTGAAGGGTGTATGTCAAGCAGCGATGTGTGCTGCCTTGTATAGTTTATGTAGATTAAACAAAATGTGGTTTTAGACAGTGGTGTATAGTAACGAAGTAGAAATACTTCGTTCCTGTACTTAAGTAGTTTTTTGGGATATCTGTACTCTACTTTACTATTTAAATTTCTGTTTACTTGTACTTTTACTTCACTCCATTTTGCAAAGAAAACTGGTACTTTTACTACGATACATTTCCCCTGAAACCTTCGTTAATCGCTACAAAATCAAATCTATCTTTAGAAAAAAAAAACACATCCGGGACTGTGGTGGAACACAGACTCCACCAAGCAGGTTTTGCGAATCACAATATTATGCATTTTCCCTTTACATCCTCTAGTCCATCTAGTCAGGATGCCTCCTGGACGCCTCCCATTAGAGGTTTTCCAGGCACGTCCAACTGGCAGGAGACCCCGGGGAAGACCGAGGACACGCTGGAGGGATTATATCTCCCGGCTGGCCTTGGAACGCCTCGGGATCCCAGAATGAGCTGGAAAGTGTTGCAGGTGAGAGGGAAGCCTGGGTCGGCCTGCTGGACCTGCTGCCACCACGACCCGACCCCGGATAAGCGGCTGATAATGGATGGATGGATGGATCCTCAAGTCCAGCGGTCACAAACCTTTATTGCGTCACAGACCGGTTACGTGAAGACAATATTTTCACGGACCGGGTCCGACCTCGGAGAGACGGGAGACAACGACACCCGACGTGTGTTCGTTATGTCCAGTCTACTCCTAACTAAACCTTTAGTCCAGTCTACTGCTTAACTTATAATGTGCTGCACAAAGACAGGATGTTGAAATGGAAGCAGGGTTTCATGCTTTTTTGGCGATCTCAGGATACTCTGCCTTGGTTTTAATCCAGAACACCAGCAGAGTTGAAACAGACTTAAGTTTCATTTTTAGGGTAACGTAACATCTTGACATGTGTCAAGGGGTTACGTCTGAGGTTACCACAGACGGATGTATCCGGCCATTTTTCACAATCAAACATCTTTCCGGCTTTGATTTTTTAAATTTAATTTTAATTTTTCATTCATTCTTTCTGTGCGGCCCGGTACCAAGGGCCCCACGGCCCGGTACCAAGGGCCCCACGGCCCGGTACCAAGGGCCCCACGGCCCGGAACCGGACGGAATGAGCATACTTATACACTGTTGCAACTCCTTCATAGTGTCATATTGCTTTTTGGAGAATTATGTTGATAAGTTCATAGTAGATGCAAGAGTATACTTAGGTACAATATATTATGTTGAACATAATATATATGGATAAATCACCGTCAACAGTTATTTTCAACACAACTCCTTGTCCTTGGTCATGGTGGCCACAGCACTTAAAAGAATGAACTTCATAATTCTCAAAATTCTGACCCTTTGCTTTTTTATTAAAAACATGTACAGAAAATATCAGATGCTTTAAGACTTTTACTCAAGTAGTATTTTAATAGGGGACTTTTACTTTTACTGGAGTAATTTTCCAGTAAGGTATCTTTACTTTTACTCAAGTACGACTTTTGGGTACTTTATACACCACTGGTTTTGCTTACTATTTCCCAAAAAAAAAAGAAAACCATGATGGAGATGGGCTAGCCCTTGTGAGGGGATATTGTGTATTGCGAATGGCACAGGTTTCTGGAAATCATGTGAGATGTTCTTGAATACAGGTGTGTTTCCTCCAGTGTATCAATGCATTAACCAGTGACGTGAAGGTAAAGGGGTGGTAGCATTGTAGCTCAAAAGACGGAAAGATTATGACTTGTGAAAGTGTCCACGTATTCAAACTTATACAATGCAAATGTTGAACACATACATATATAAATATGTGTGTGTGTTCAAAATAGTGTGTACTATTCTTACGCAGAGTATATAAATACTCTGTGTAAGCCAAATGATGTAAAGCTTTGTAATGATCAAATTAACTCAAATCCATTCCGGTGCCCACACTACATGACTGATATATTGTTTTTAGGTAAGTATAGGAAATGACTGTGTGTGTGTGTGTGTGTGTGTGTGTGTGTGTGTGTGTGTGTGTGTGTGTGTGTGTGTGTGTGTGTGTGATACTTAGTTTGGACTACTTCTTAATGAGCATCTAATTACCTACGCACACACAGCTGATGTGATCCATTAATCATGGTGTCTTTGAGGTTGCTGTTTTCTGGTGATCTCAACGTTTCTGTCTGACTGTTATTGTAGCGAAACCCCAAAAGCATTCCACTATAGTAATGATAACAAATGAAATAACTGCAATCATCTTAAGCTTATGACTAAAACGTTGATTTAAACATCCAAGCCAGTCAGTGATGCGTAATCAAATGTTTGAATACCATCAGGGTAACGCCAGCAGTAACTAGGCTCCCTGAGCTGTAATGTAACGTCATGTGTTCAATTCCCTCCACTGTCTCGGGTCCTGACCAGTATCAGGTCGTTTCTCCTCGGTCTCGTCCTTGGGTGGTAGGCTAATGCTTTTAAGGAGGATGCCTCACTGTAAAGTAGTCCATTTTGAAACAGTGCCACCACTGCTTGTCCTTATGGAAGGTCGCTGCAGCAGCCTTGAGCTTCTTCAGCTGAATATCTGAGTGAGCTAGAAACACAGTCAAATATATACTGTAAAATGTACACTGTAAATCACCCTCATCCATAACATCCTCTGCACTCATATTTTGTGATGCCTTTTCGCTGTTGGATGTGACACAAGCAACGAGAAGAAGGATGCTTTTGGTCTGCATTGTGCCTTAAAGCAGCAGAGCTGAAGTCACACTCGGCTGTTTCCATACGCAGAGTGTCACCGCCGTGTCTCTGGTAGACACAAGTACAACAGAGTGTCACTGCCGTGTCTCTGGCACAACAGAGTGTGCAGCTGCACCACAGAAAACATCAGTAACAACTGCAGGTGTTTCTCACACTTTGTACTTCACTTTTACAGGTAGAGGAAAGGTTGAGTAAGGCTGCATTTTCCCTTTCATATTATTGTATTATATTCTTATGTGCATCTATCTGCACAAATCCTTTCTCCTTGCACATACCTGCACATTCATCTGGTCACACTTATATTACATGTATATGGCGCATTTCACGACCACTCAAAGCTCATTGAAGAACTAGCCAGCATGCATACAACTGGCTCCCACTGAAGTACAACCACTTCCTGAGCCGCAGCCAACTCATACATACAGGAATACACAACACACTTCCAACACATCCAAATATCAAATGACAATACGAAGTTCACCCATTCACAAGAAACAATAATTAAATAAACAAGCTTGCCCAAGTGCAACACCATGTAAACATAACAAATAATGTACTGTCAAGGTAATATTATATATATTTTGTAAATCCCTTTAAAGTTATCCCCTGAAGGAATCCTCACATGAGCAGTGGGTTTGATGGCAAATGGGCATTTCCAGATATGTCGGACTGCTCCTTTAACCCTCATCCCACCAACTGATCCCCGCAGACCCCAGAGATGCGCGTAGTCATATCTCCAGGTGCTGTATTCCATCATTCCAGTTTTATTCACGACATGATTTTTTCAATAGATATGTTCTAAGGTGATAGGTGCATTGTGTTGTTTTCCCACACGGAGTGCGTGTCCCTTCTCTGTTTAAATATGTCTTAGGTTTCATCCACAGTCTTTCTCATTGTTTAAATCTGAGCTCTTACTTTTACATGATGTTTAGCCATAGTTATAAAGCAAATACAGATCCCTCGATAAACAACCAAAAAGTTTTTGTCTCACATCAAAACTTTTCTCTGCTTTGTTCTCTGTTCTCTGATATGGTTAAAAACAATGAATGACATGAAGATGTCTTCACAGACTAAATGCGTATATGTGTGTCATCGGGCGTAGTGTTGGTTTCTGTCAGTAGAGGAAAAAAGATAAGGAAGCAAGAAAAGAAAGCAATATGGGTGCGGGAGACAGAGAAAGAGTTCCATGAAGACAGAACACTAGAGCAAATACTGCCTGAACATAGACATTTATTTTTATTTTTTATCGAAAAGTGATTACCAGGCAACAGTTTGGTTGTCAAAATTCACCTTATTCTGTGTAATTAAGATACTATGCAGGTATACATCAGCTTAATTATGAAAATGTGAAATAAAAGAATCAAAATGTAAATTTTGTAAAATTACAGTAACCAAACACAATTATTTGTAGTTCTTTATAGACTCTATTCATTTCCACATTTCTCATGGTGGTCATTCCAATGTGGATGATTACATCAGGCAGGCAGCAATAACGGAGCTTCACTCTGAAAAGAAACTTCCGCTCTCTGGAATGTATACCTGCACGTCATCACACTCCCTCTCTCTCTCTCTCTCTCTCTCTCTCTCTCTCTCTCTCTCTCTCTCTCTCTCTCTCTCTCTCTCGCTCTCACGCTCTCCCTCTCTCTCTTTCAAACACACACTCACACAACACCACACATGCCCTGCTACTATGTCAGGTTCATTTATACAGAGGAGGAATGGCTGAGATCAGAGGAGAAGGCACATGGTGTGTGTGTGTGTGTGTGTGTGTGTGTGTGTGTGTGTGTGTGTGTGTGTGTGTGTGTGTGTGTGTGTGTGTGTGTGTGTGTGTGTGTGTGTGTGTGTGTCGGCCTGCTCTGTGTAATCCATCTATGTGAATGGGAGCTGTTGCAGTAATTTAGATCGGTTTGTGTCTCCTGATAATGATACATAATTAGACTGTAGGTCAGTCGGTCAGGCTCCTGATCTCTCCCCTCCTCTTTCTCTCTCTCTCTCTCTCTCTTTCTCACACACACACACACACACGCACACAGAATGCAAACCCCCATTCAACACTTAAACAAATATAAATCATATGCCTTCCTCACAGAGAATTCCTCCACACATTCCAACCCCCATTCTCTCTTCAGGTCTGTCTCCCACAATATAACCAGTACCAAAACATTTTATTATCTATAACCGTCATTTAAAACCAAAGCCTGCGAAGATTATTTAGAACCATTTAGGCTGCAGCGAGCGTTTTTAACCCTTTAACTACTCTTTAATTAAATGTGAACTACTTCACTTATAGCTAACCCTTGTAACCTTGGTATGATGTACACTGTCCCCACATAAACATATCAGTGACAATGTACATACGATTCACGCATTGTTAATTTAAAATGAATCCAACATTCAGGCGACCTGTTGTATTGTTGCAT